>NC_056725.1:154797854-154815354 GCF_019279795.1 Protopterus annectens | reverse complement strand
TAAAACTTACAGAAAATCTTTCCTGTTAAACTTTGAGTGTGTTTAGGATCCCTTTAGGTTAACTTAGGTTAACTTTTACCTCTTTAATTTCTTTTAGTGTTCCTCCCCTCACTGGTCTGTGTGTGTGTGTGTGTGTGTGTGTGTGTGTGTGTGTGTGTGTGTGTGTGTGTGTGTGTGTGTGTGTGTGTGTGTGTGTGTGTGTGTGTGTGTGTGTGTGTGTGTGTGTGTGTGTGTGTGTGTGTGTGTGTGTGTGTGTGTTTTGGGGCCTGGTGTGCGTGTGTAGTCCTTTCCTTAGAGAATATCAGAGGGGGGCCTGGTGTGCGTGTGTAGTCCTTTCCTTAGAGAATACCAGAGGCCCCAAATCCCATTTTTTCTAAAGTGCACAGAGTGTGGCCATAAGCTTTCACCGGCGGATGGCTACACTCTGTGTTCGGTTCCTCGGGGTTGAACACCTGTCCTCAGGATGCACAATTTGTGCAGGGTTCAACCCCAGGGCACTGAAAGAGCGGAGGTCGAAGCTGGTCCTGGCGGGACTTTTGCTCCCAGAGTCAGCTTCGGCCTCCGCTACTCCCGTGGCACCTTCCAGCCTGTGGTGGTAGCCACTCCTGCCCCCCTTCCTCCAGCCTGGATTCAAACTCCCACTAAAGTGCCGGGGGATAGGGAGGCCAGGAGGGCGAAACTGAGGGAGAAGCACCACAAGCGGCAGGCCGAGGCTCCCGCTTCGGCCCCCCCAGCTAAGCGGGCTTCTCCCTCCACAGCTTCCAAGAGGAGGAGACCCGATCTCTGTCTGTCATCGAGGCGGCACTCCAGGCCTGCCTCGGTGGCCTTGTCGAGATCCACCTACAGCCTGTCTGACTCAGACTTGGACCGGATGATGAGAAGGTTCATCTAGGCCCAGCTGCAGATGGAAGTGCTCCTGCCCCCCCCCCACTTCGGGGGGGAGCTCGACACCCTTTTTTGCTCATAGCTCCTTCTCCAACCCGCTTCTCTGGTTCGGAGCGCTTGGAGCCGGGGGGTGGGTCGGCGCCGACAGTACTGGGTACTTCGGATCCGACCCTGCCCTAGAGTCTGTCTGTTCCATTGTCGGATCAGACCTCTCGGAGCTGTGGCCTGAGCTTCGGATCCGAGGGATTCAGTGCGCCTTCGGCTCTGTCCAGGTCGGAGCACACTGGTCCCTCTGATCAGACTGTCTCAGCGCCGGTTCCGATCCCTTCATCGGATAAGAGTGGGAATCTGCTCTCGGAGCCCAGGGAGAGTGGCTCCCCCTCTGCCTTTGATGTAGTGGAGAGGGCTTTGTCGAGAGCATCCAGACCCCCTCGGCCCTTGTCTCGGCTCCGCCCTGCACTCCTCTGCTGGGCCAGGCTTCCATCACCCGGCCTCAGGGACAGCCTGCTTCAATGTCCCAGGTTGTTCCTTTGGAACAGGACATTGCTGGCGAGACCTCCTCGGACTGCCCCCCTGAGGATGTGCCTCGCAAGCACAAGTGTAAGAGGAGGCACGTGGACTCCCCAGAGTCCTTAACAGAGGACACTGACTTGGATGAAGGGGAAGGCTCCCCAAGATCACCCCCCGAGGATGTCTCCTTTGGAGACATGGAAATGCTTAGGCTCTGGGGGGGGGGTGGTGGTCTGCCCCCAAGGCTTCCTCCGAGTCTGTGTTCCTGGAGGCATTCGAAGCAGGCCAGTCTACCTCTTGGGTGTCCCCTCCGGCCAACCCTCTGGTGGACCTAGTGACCACTAGGGCGTGGAAGGAGCCGGACACTGTGGAGCCCATTCCCAAGCACCTGGACAGGATATTGAGCCCCCCCGCAGACTGTCCCCACTGGAGCAAGGGTCCCCCTGTAGATGCCATGTAGATGGCGGCAGCCACTAAGAGGGAACTGGCTCAGGAGAGTCCCTCTGTCCATCCTCCGAGCAAGGAGTCTCGATTTAATGGATCGCCTTGGGAAGCAGGTATTCAATTCAGCGACCTTCTCGGTAAGGTCTCTGAACTACATGGCGCATGTCATCAGGATGCAGCGCAATCTTATGAAAGAATACACTGCCCCCCCCCCCCCTGGAGTCCATGGCGGAGGACAAGCAATTGTATTCCACTCGTATGGCCACTCAGATCTGTTTCCAACACCTCTATGCGGCTTCTGTCTCACGCTACTGAGGGAGCCGCTAGAGCCAGCGGAGCAGGCCTAGTGATGAGGCGCCAGGCCTGGCTCCGACATTGTGACTTCGCGGAGCCCTTTAAGGCGTCCTTTGCGAATGCCCCCTTTGATGGTTCTGCCTTATTTGGCAAAACTGTTTGCAAGACACTTGTCCAGAGCGAGAAGGACTGGAAGACTCTGTCGTCTGAGTCCACTTCTCTGCTCCCCAGAGGTTTTTTTCCAAGAACCAAAAGGGACAGAAGATGTGGTTCTGGAAATCTCAGCATTCCCAACCTGCTCCGGACAACCAGTCCTTCCGTGGCACAGGAGGACAGGGAGGAAGCCGCCCTAGAGGCAGAGGGGCACCGAGAAATTTTGGGTCCAGAGAATCCTTCTCTGATCGGCCCACGCAACATCCCTGAAGGGTTGCCTGACTGCTCCACTCTGGAGGCAGTCGGGGGGGGGGGGTGTTTCTCGAGGCACCTGGCAGCGTGGGAGTCCATTACGTCAGACCGCTGGGTGCTTCGGATTATATCCAGAGGTTACAAAATCCCTATGCTTCATGTCCCCAGACTCAAGAACCTCCCCGATGTACCCACCCGATCAGAGGGAGGCTGCAGCCGCAGAAATCCAGAAGCTGCTCAAAAAAAGGGCCATCCAACCCGTCCCCACAGACTAGCTCTGATTAGGATTTTACTCCAGGTTCTTTCTGGTGCCAAAAAAGACTGGGGACCTGAGACCAGTCCTAGACCTCTCCCTTTTGAACCTGGCGGTAACCAAGGAGAAATTCCGAATGGTCACTCTTCAATCCATTCTCCCCGTGTTACGGGAAAATGACTGGATGTGCTCTATAGACCTCAAGGATGGGTACTACCACATCTTAATGGACATTGATCCGGAAGGTTTCTCTGCTTCCGGCTGGGAGCCAGCCACTATCAGCTCAGGGTCCTTCCCTTTGGCCTCACCACAGCCCCCAGGGTGTTCACCGAAGTTTTAGCAGTGTTAGCGGCCCACCTGAGACTCCAGGGAATGCAGATCTTCCCGTACCTGGACAACTAGCTCCTTACCGCCCCAACAAGGCATCTACTCTGCTCAGCCAGAGATTTTTTTTCTGCGCCTAGCCCCCCGGTTAGGCATTACGATCAATATGGACAAGTCCTCCCTTGCTCCAACACAAGTGATAGACTTCATAGGGGCCAGGTTAGATATAAGAAGTCTTCGAGCCTACCTCACCTCGGAACGACTATACAGCCTCAGTCTTCATGTGCGGGCCATCCTCCAATCAGAAGCTCCTCCTGCGGAATTGGTCCTGAGGGCACTGGTCTCTATGGCAGCGGCGATTACTCTTCTCTCATACGCTCGCCTAAACATGAGGGTATTACAGTGGACCCTTCAAGTACAGTGGTCCTTCCAGCTTCTTCCTCTTCACCACCCTGTCTCTATCAGCAAAGCTTGCAGGAGGGCCCTGTTATGGTGGCTGCATTCCCCAGACCTCCATACAGGTCGGCCCTTCTGCACCCCACCTCCCCTAGTCACAGTGACCATGGATGCTTCTCGCCTCGGGTGGGGGGGGGGGCATTGCTCAGGCAGAACAGTCCAAGGCACATGGAACGACTCTGAGACCTCCCTGCATATCAATGTTTTGGCGATGAGGGCAGTGCTGTTAGCGTTGCAAGCATTTCACAACCTTCTTCCCGTCTGAACCATTGCGATAAGACGGACAACATGTCAGTTGTCTGGTATATCAACAAATGGGGGAACCAGGTCTTATCCTCTATGCTTATAGGCCATGAGTGTGTGGGAATGGCGATCTCCACCAACTGCTTTCTAATCGCAACGCACATTCCAGGATGGTCCAACATCCTGCCGGACAAACTCGGCCGCACTATTCTTTCCCCTTACGAGTGGTCTCTCAACTCCCATGTAGTGAAGCAAATTTTTGCTAAATGGGGGCAACCCTGCTGCGATCTTTTTGCCTCTCCCTCAAATACGAAATGCGACCAACTTCTTCGCCCTGATTCCCCCAACCGGGGAAGCCCCGAGAGACGCTCTAGTGCATGCTTGGCCGCCCGGTCTACTTTATGCCTATCCTCCTCTTTCCCTGATGCTAAAGATGTTACAGAAAGCCTCTCGGTTGGGGAGCAAGATGATCCTCATTGCCCCATTCTGGCCTCGACAAACTTTGTTCCCTTACCTGTGGTCTCACTTGGTGAATCCTTCCTGGATTCTAGATCCCAGTCCGGATCTGATTTCCCACCCATCAGGCTTACCGAACCCGCACCTGGACAGCCTGAAGCTAACAGCTTGGCTGCTCCAGTTCCACTGGATTAAGATTCCCGGTATCTCCTCTCCGGTCAAAGCCATCTTGGTTGGCAGCGCATAAACCTTCCACCAGGAAGATTTACTGCAGTAAATGGAAGAGCTTTTCTGTTTGGGCGGAACATCATAATGTGGACCCCTTTACTGCTCCGCTGACGTCCGTTTTGAACTTCCTTACACGGCTTTTTCATCAAGGGGCTAGCTGTTCGACAGTCTAAGTAAAATTGGCAGTCATCTCCCATTTCCATGTAGGTCACGAAACTGGTCCCTTGATGTCGGCTAAACTATGTAAAACCTTCCTCAAGGGTACCTTTTTGCTTAGGCCCCCGATGAGAGAAGCCATACCCCCTTGGGATCTATCGCTAGTTCTTCAGGCCTCGACTGCTTTCTTCTTTGAACCAGCTGCCTCTGCTGATCTTAAATACCTGTCTTGGAAAACAGCTTTCCTAGTAGCCATCACCTCTGCGAAAAGTTTCAGAACTTCAAGCTCTTTCCGTAAAACCCCCTTTATTTGTTTTTTCATCAGGATAGAGTGTACCTCAGGACCAATCCATCCTTCCTACCTAAGGTGGCCTCAGAAACCAATATCAATCAGTCCATCAATCTCCCTGTTTTCTTCCCTAATTACCAAAACAAAGGAGAATACAAGCTGCACTCGTTAGATGTGCACAGGCAGCTGCGTTTCTATATTCATAGAACTGCTGGTCAGACATTCTGATCAGCTGTTCGTCTCCTTTTCTAAATTCAATTTGGGTAAAGCTGTTTCGAAGGTCATCTTATCGCACTGGATTTCCCAATGTATCCGTCTAGCTTATGAGGCTTCTGGGAGGCCCGCACCTCAAAGGGTCTGTGCTCACTCCACTCGTTCCATATCTGCTTCTACTGCATTCAGATAGAGTCCCTTTGGATGAGATTTGCTTGGCAGCCACTTGGGCCTCATCTCATACCTTTATTTACTACTACAAGTTGGAAGTCGCCTCCAGAGGTAGAGCATCCTTTGGCTCTGCAGTGCTCCGGAACATCCTTCCTTCCATGATGGCCGCCTAAGATTCAGGTAGCTGGGGACTCTGTCCCACAGGTTGCTGACAAATTAAGTCCCTACTTCAGATTTAGAAATTATGTACTCACCATAACGTTCCATCTGAATAGGTATCTTCATTTGTCTGCAACCATCCCCCCCTCCTTCCCCCCTGGCCTTCAGAAGAATTGGTATTATTCCTGCCTTTTTGGGATACCCTTTCAGGTATACAAGAGGGCAAACTTGATCTGAGGTCAGTTGGCGTTGGCAGGGGATTATGGGTGAAGGGAGGAGCTAGGAGCTCTGATCCATAGCTGTATAAATTGCCGGTTCTGATCAGATATCGGATCCAAAACCCACAGGTTGCAGACAAATGAAGGTACCTACTCAGATGGAACGTTATGGTGAGTACATAACTTCTAATTCCCTTGCATGTTGGACGACTTCACTGGCAAAATTTATTCCAAATGGCATTCTTAAAAATCTCTACCTTCCAAATGGTATACTGAAAGTGGTTAGCAGTGAAGACTTTCAAGCAAAATTTGCCAAAGCAAACTCCCTGCATCTAAAGACAGAAACAGTGGCGTTTGGCATGAGAACTTCAAGTGCTTTGTTCAAATCTCTTGGATTAATGCATACTCGGACGTCATCCGAGCTATTTTTTTGTGAGTTACTACCATGGAGGATACCCATTCAGTTGGTGGTTCTGGATAAATTACTCCTAAATGCACCCTTCTGTCTAGCTCTGCTTTTACTTTACCCCTGCATTACTAATGGAATTTTCCATGCTGGTCTGATAACTGGGCTTACCTTGTGCTCTGACTTCATGGAGTACACACCTGTGAGGTTACCATGCTTGTCTTTGGAATATCAGCATATTTAGAAATATGTTGTGTGAAACCTTCGTTGTCACTCATGCTTACATGGTGAACTGAAATGAAAATGGGACCAGTTTCATTTAATACCATCTGTGAGGCGCAACAATGACTGCACATATATTTTGACTATGTAAAACTGCAAGTCATGGCTGTTCCCAGCAGAAGAGCATAAAAGCACTACTGAGCCTTCAGTTTAAATCTCTTCACCACCATAAGCAACTGGCTTCACGCATTTTGCCAAATCAAGTTTTTCACCAGCTTTTACTTTAGCAAAGATTTCTGCTGACCTAACTTGGCACTTTGAACCAGCATCAACTTTGAGTTCTACACGTCTCCTGCTGATAGTGCAGTACCAAATACTTCGCTCTTTGCCAACAGATCTACTGCATTTTTCTTTTCCTCAAGCAAGAGACACCATCAACTTAAAAAGTAGGGTCGCAGCTTTCTATTTGATCAACTTGCTTCTTTGAATGCTCTTTTATAAAAGAATATGCCTGGTTTGATTTACAAAGCGAATGCTCTTTTTATAAAAGAATATGCCTGGTTTGATTTACAAAGCGAATGCTCTTTTTATAAAAGAATATGCCTGGTTTGATTTACAAAGCTTTCTGAAATGATTCCACTTTTACATCTGTGGCATTGTTGAGTAAAAAGCTAAGCACTTCTCTCGTTTAGGTTCGTGACTGCCTCCACAATGAGGTTGAACATTGATTTTGGTAAATCATCCCTTGGCTTTGCTGCGTGTGCTCTAGATCTTACCAAAACTGCCCTGGTTTCATTGTGGGAGCCATATCTTAACCTCCTCCTGCATACTAGCAGCATTTGAGCTGGAAGGTGCCACAGCACACTTTTCTCATTTGTAAGCATATTTGTGTACTTTCTGTAAGCTTGTATATGCAAGAAATCTCTCTGGCTTTGCTTAAAGTTAAATCACGGTCTCCAAGCAAAATATTTCTCACTGCATCATTAACATCACACACGCGCACACCTCTTTTATCAACTTATCTCTTAGATCACCAAATCTGCACATTTTTGCCTTGTTTCTCAATTCAATATGTGCTGAAAAAGTTTCACCAGGATTTTGATCTCTTCTGTGAAATATGTGCCTTTCTATTGTAATATTCATCTGAGGGTTGCAAATTTTTCTAAATTTACATTTTAAGCACTCTTGGGTCTTCCTGCGTTTCAGCCTGTGCCACAGTATTGGTGGTCTTACCCCCTCTTCTGCATACACAGCAGGTGCATACACAAATGAACGATCTGAAGTAGTTAACTTCATTTGGCATCAACCTGTGGGTTTCAGATCCAATACGGATCCGAGCTCCAAGCTCCTCATTGTCACCCATACTACATTGCAACCTCCTTCCAACCCTCAGATCTCGTTTGCTGCGGCTTCGCCAAGATGTGATCTCTGAACTCCAGGCAGGAAGATTGGGATCTTTTTGGTCTGTCTGTGTGTGTGTCTGTGTGTGTGTCTGTGTGTGTGTGTGTCTGTGTGTGTGTGTGTGTGTGTGTGTGTGTGTCTGTGTGTGTGTGTGTGTGTGTGTGTGTGTGTGTGTCTGTGTGTGTGTGTCTGTGTGTGTGTGTGTGTGTGTGTCTGTGTGTGTGTGTGTGTGTGTGTGTGTGTGTGTGTGTGTGTGTGTGTCTGTGTGTGTGTGTGTCTGTGTGTGTGTGTCTGTGTGTGTGTGTGTCTGTGTGTGTGTGTCTGTGTGTGTGTGTGTGTCTGTGTGTGTCTGTGTGTGTGTCTGTGTGTGTGTGTGTCTGTGTGTGTGTGTCTGTGTGTGTGTGTGTGTGTGTGTCTGTGTGTGTGTGTGTCTGTGTGTGTGTGTGTGTGTGTGTGTGTGTGTGTGTCTGTGTGTGTCTGTGTGTCTGTGTGTGTGTGTGTCTGTGTGTCTGTGTGTGTCTGTGTGTGTCTGTGTGTGTGTGTGTCTGTGTGTGTCTGTGTGTCTGTGTGTGTCTGTGTGTGTCTGTGTCTGTGTCTGTGTGTCTGTGTCTGTGTGTGTCTGTGTCTGTGTGTGTCTGTGTCTGTGTGTGTCTGTGTCTGTGTGTGTGTGTCTGTGTGTGTGTGTGTCTGTGTGTGTGTCTGTGTGTGTGTGTGTGTCTGTGTGTGTGTGTGTCTGTCATCTTTGTATAGGCCTCCCCTTCCCGCCATTGGTGTGTGTGCTTGTGCATTTATCTAGGTTACTAGTTGGCCTTTGCTTGTTGTGGGGTGGCTATGTCGGACTCCCAGAAGCTGTCTTTTTCTAAACACAGTGTGTGATCATAGCCATTTCCCCACCTTTCTTCGGGCTGCAAGATTTGTGCAGCCTTTAACCCTCGGGATTTGCGGGATCGCAGGGCCAAGTTGGTTCTGGCTGGTCTTCTCCCAGCGGAATCTGCTAAGGCCACGGCTGTGGCTGGACCACTTCTGGTCCTCCTCCCCTGTCCAGGACTCACTCCCACTTCAAAACAGGGCGATAGAGAGGCCAGGAAGTAGAAGCACAGAAAAAAAAGGGAAAGAGAAAAAGACAAGGAAAGGGGTCGTAAGAGACCATTGGACTCACCGGGTCCCCCCTGCCAAAGTGGTCTCTACCCCAGGAAAGGTTCCTAGGCAGTCTTCCCCTCGGCTCCGTTCTCAAAGTTTCTCCCTGGAGCTGGAGGAGGAGGAGGCTCTGCCTGCTTTGAGGTCGTCCTTTCATCGGCTCTCCCGGCCAGTGTAGAGTCCTCCAGATTCACGAGAATCCTCTCCTGAAGCTGACATGGACCGGATGATGAGGTTCTTGCAGACTCCATTGCGGATGGGAGTGCTGCTAGCCCCCCCCTCCCTCTGGAGCGGGGAGTTTGGCTTCGATGTTCACCCCCATAGCTCCTTCTCCGATCCATACCTGGGCTTAGGAGTCCCTGGATCTGAAGAGCCCCAGAGTCAGGGGGTCAATGTCTATGGTCCTCCAACGTCGGCGCCGGCCATGCCCCAGAGTTCGTCGGATCTGAGCTCTCTTGAGTTGTGATCTGGGCGTCAGATCCGAGGGGATGAGTGTGTCATCGACTCCTTTGTGGTTGGGACATACCATCCCATCCCTCTTGGCCTGACTGTTCCGGGCTCTGTTCTGATGCCCTCGTCAGATCCGAGGAGCACGGCTACTTGTCCCACCAGTTTCAGGGAAGCCGGTTCCCTTTCGACTTTTGTTGTGGAGAGGGTTCTGTCAGGAGGATCGAGACCCCCTCACTGTTTCCTCAGAGTCTGCCCCTGCTCCCTTGCAGTTGAGTGTCTTCTGTCATCCAGTCCTTCCAGGGGCAGCCTGTGTCTGATACACCCCAGACTGTTTTCCTCGAGGAATACAAATTTGTTTTTGTGAGCCCCCTCCCCCCCAGAGGAGGTCTCTCGTAAATGCCAGTGGAAGAGGAGGCACATTGACTCCCTCGAGTCCCTCACTGAGGATACTGCCTTGGAGGAAGGTGAAGGCTCCCCCAGATCACCTCCCGAAGACTTCTCCTTCGGAGACGTACTCTCCCAGAGGGTAGGCTGGTCTGCCCATAAGCCTTCTTCGGATGAGTCTGTATTCCTGGAGGCGTTCGCAGGTCCATCTACCTCTTGGGTGTCCCCCCGGCTGATCCTCTGGTGGACGTCATTACCACCAGAGCCTGGAAGGAGCCAGACACTGTAGAGCCAATGTCAAAATGGCCAGATAGTGTTGAGCCCTCCTACTGACAAGCCTGCATGGAGTAAGGGTTCCCCAGTTGATGCAATGGTTATGACGCTGGCCACCAAAAAGGAACTGGCACAAGAAAGTTCCTCTGTCCATTCTCTGGACAAGAAGTCTAGGGCGATTGATCGACTTGGAAAGTGGACGTATGCTTCAGCTACCTTTGCCGTAAGGGCGCTTTAACTATATGGCCCACGTGATTAGGCTTCAGCGTGACCTCGTGAAAGAGTACGTGGAGCCCCCCCCCCCCCCGGAGTCCATTTCGGCCGAGGATAAACGTTTATTCTCAGCGGGTATGGCCACTCTTGAGTTGGTTACTAACACGTCCATGCGTTTACTCATGCCACTGAGGGACCCACTAGGGTGGCCGGGTCCAGTACTGCCATGAGGCGTCATGCTTGGCTCCAGCTTTACTTTTTGGAACCTTTCAAGGCATCCTTTGCGAATGCCTCTTGACAGTTCGACTCTGTTCGGTAAAGTCCACTAGTCCAGAGTGACAAGGACGGGAAGATGCTGTTGGCAGTCGAGATCCGCTTCTCTAACCCTCAAAGGTCCTTGGTTGCTCCAGTTCCATTAATTGCCAGGACTCCTGGTGTCTTATATCCCAGTATTCTTCCCTAACTTTCAAAATAAAGGGGAATACAAACTTAATTTGCTGGACGTGCACACAGTTGCGCTTTTACTTACATAGGTCTAAACCCTTCCGTAAGTCTGAGCTTTTTGTTTCCTTTGCTAAACCCTTTTTAGGGAAACCATTTTCAAAGGTGAGCAGGCGTACAAAGAACATGGATTACCAGAACCAGTCAGGATTCATGCTCATTCTACTCGTTCTATGGCTACATTTTGTCCCAGAGCTTCCCTGGATGACATTTTTTTTTCAGCGGCTGCTTGAGCTTCCTTTCACACTTTAATTACTCCTAAGTTAGACGTGGTGTCTAGAGGAAGGACTTCTTTTGGTTCTGCAGTGCTCCAGAATATCCTCCCTTAAGGGCCTCCCAGATTTTTGGTAGCTGGGGACTCTGTCCCACAGGTTGATGACCAAGTGAAGTTAACTACTTCAGATAAAGAAGTTATGTACTTACCATAATGCTCCATTTAAGTAGTTAGACTTCGTTTGTCATTAACCTTCCCTCCCTCCCTCCTTACCTCTGACCTTGGTGGTTTACGTCTGTTCTTTGGCTCATGTTTCTGGGCCTGGTGAGCCTAGTTTGTGTTCAGGTCAGGTTATGTCTCTTGGGTTGGTGTGTGTCATGCTGTGGGTGGCAAACTCTATAGGTGGCAGTGTAGTATGGGTGAGGGGGAGTAGCTTGGAGCTTGTATCTTGGAAAGCTGCCGGCTTGGATCCGAAACCCACAGGTTGATGACGAATGAAGTCTAACTACTCAGATGAACGTTATGGTGAGTACTTAACTTTTTTTTTTTTCTCTCAATGGCTTCTGAACCAGCTAAATTGAGCAGACTAAATACTTTTGTCTGTGTGTCTTTATCAGAAAAAGCAGCCTGTATTAAAATATGTTCTTGCTCAAACTCACTCCAATTTTCAGCAGTATTATCAAACGCAAGCAGACCAGGTCTGTGAAATCCCTCTGCCATGCCAAATAAGTTTCAAATGCACACCAGGTACTTGTAATTACTCTTTGAAAAGACTGTACTGTAATACTGCACACACTGCCAGCACTTTGCACACTTCGGACACTTTGAATAGCTTTAGTTAGTATGAAAAAGTAGTGCACTGCGAAAAAATCTCTTCAAACATTTTTGTACGATTCTGATTTTTTTCAGACGTTTTCGTACTTATTGAGTACGTTTATCAATGTTTTTGTAGTTTTGATCGTTTTGTTCACTAATTTGTTTTGAGCCTTTTGAATGCTTCACCTTTATTTTGTCAAGTGAAAAATCATTTAAACGCGTTTAATTACCTGGAAATTTTTTCTGACTTGTTTGCAAATCGTTTTTTTGCCACTTCTGTATATTTATCCATTTATACTGTGTGCCTCATGATTTTAAGAAGCTTGACTTCAGATCCCATTCGGACACCATGTCGCTCGTCTCATGTAGTCAAGACAGTAAGGCTTCGGTTTTCGTTTAAGATGTTGATTACACACAAACATCAGGATGGATGACTGGATCATAAAGCTTTAACTGACTGCTACACATACATGCTTTCACTCCTGCTGCTTACACAAAATGGCGCTTTGCTTGCACATGTTTAGTACTTGTATGCACGTGCACACGAGCTACATTGGCTTTAAAGATACGACACATTTACTATGGTCTATAGATTATCTTCGTGTTTCACTGTTGCAGTCCTCACATTTGAGTTATCTGCCTGCAGGTAGCCCTCAGCTGGCCTGAATACCAGAGTCTTTGGATTTCTGCGTCTGATGCTGTCGCTTCTTCCCTGATGTCAGGTCGTCAGGGGTATAAAACATGCAGCAGATGCCATTACCCCAGTCTTTCTTGCTGTGTGGTGTCCAAACCAGAAGCAGTTCGCAAGTGCCGGTCAGCCATCTCTTGAAATTTTCTTTTCGAGTTTCAGACCCCAAGTCTTCAAAAAACATAAGTACCCCATTGGGGATCCTTTTTCTTGCTCCACCCGATGTCCGTAAAAGTTGTGGAAAGCAAATGCCTCATAATTTTCTTTCTAACTGCATCCCCTGTTTAGGCCCAGACCGCAACGTTCCTCGCTGTTGGTTTTGTGCCTAGTTCAGTGCCCGAACTATTCGTCGTCAGGCTATTTTTGCAGCCAATTACTGTCTTACTTGATCCCAGTCTTCCGAAATGGCTTCGTTACGCCATCCAACTACCGATCTTCCAAAAAAAGTAAGGATAAAGACACACAGACTGCATAGGTCCAAAACTGCAGACGCTTCCGTTAAGCTAGTCACCAGTCTGCCAGTACTCTGGTGCTTTTGCAGCCCCCTTATACCTGATGCTTCAGATTCTAAGGCCTCTACTGAGACCCATTCGAGTCTGGTATGCTACGAGATGCTTCTTTGACTATGGAACCTGCAGATGTCTCTACCTTGGATGGGTCTGGAGCCGCTGTGCAGGCACAGGGTTCTGAGGGTGAATTAGGCCTACAGGCATTCATATTAAACGGATGCCATTGTTTCCATCCAGAAGTTCCGAATTCCTCAGGCCAAAAACTTGCACTATGCCTAGAAAACAGACTACCAAACCACAGACTCAGGCCCATGTGCCTAAAAAAACAAATGCTTAGATGGCTGAAGACCTTATTACCTTAATTACAGGAAGCCAGCCTTCCCCCTCTGAGACCTAGAACTGATTTTCTTTCTGATTCTTTTGATTAGGAATTGGGATATCTCTGCTCGGTCGGATTTACCTTATCTACTTATGAGGATTCTGATGCAGAGGATTCCATTCCCTCTGCTTCCCCTCAAGAAGATTTTTCTTTCGGTGAAACCTTGCATACTCTTTGGGAGCATTTCCGCTGGGAAATCCAGGATTATTTTGAGTCCAAAAAGAGACTTGGGGAATTCTTACTCCTGCCTCAATACAGGCCTTTGGCTGTCCCTCCTGTTCTGGACATTGTAGATGATGCTTTCTTGGAATCTAGGCTTACCCCAGACACTTTACCTCCATCTCCCAGAAAACCTGACTGGTACTACAGAGTACTTGACTCTAGTTCCTCTTCAAGAATCCTTCTGCGGATCCAGAGACCATTTCCAAAGGACCAAAAGGCATTAAGGCTACTGCTGCCAATTTTTACCCCTTCTGATAGAGATTCTAGAGCCTTGGACAGATGGAGTATAAAGGTATACACTTCTGCTACTTTGGCCATTAGGGCTTTAAATTGCCAGTTTCATATGTTAAAGTATCAGCAGCATGTTATGGAACTACTTAAACAGAAAATGATGTTGATTCCTGACTGTGCTCAACACAAAGAATTGCAAGATTTAATGCATTCTGCAGAACAAGTTGGTAAACATACTTTGCAATGTAGTTTTGACACTTTAGAAGCATCTTGCAGGGCTGCTGTCACTGGATCTGTACTTAGAAGGCATGCTTGGCTTAAGGAACAAAACTAGACGGATCATGTTAAAGCAAAATTACTGAATGCTTCCATAAACCAAGACCGCCTTTTTGGCAACAAAGCAGAAGTCCTCAAAAGTTTGGAGGAAAAAGCTAAATCCTATGCAAACTGTTAAAGATTTCTTACAAGTACATGTCAGCCAGTCATCTCTTGTAGCAAAGTGTTTTCTGAATTTCTTGGTTATTTCTACCTAAGTTACAGTTAATAGGAACTAAGAAGCAACAGTTAGAAAAACTGAGTGTTTGGTCTACCTTGAATGTGTTCCCTTTTCTTACTGTGGTAATTTCTTTCCCTCTACCATCGCTGGTAGTTCTCTTCTTTACCCTTGTGGTAACTTCTTTACCATTGTTGTTCGATTTTTTTCCTCTCTATTTGTTGCGTGTGTGTGCGTTTTCTTAGACTCTTTTCTTATGGCAGAAAAGCCAAAATCTTCAACCACAGGATTTAATGTTCTGAGTGCGACAGAAAGGTGCCAAACTCAGACAATCATGGTAAATGTGTTTATTGCTTGGGTGTGCCTCACGAGTGTGGATTGTATCATTTGTCAGAGTTTTAGTAATAGAACCCTGGCTAAGAGAATAAATTATTCCTCAGAGCTCCTTAAGGCTGTCTTCGAGGAAGCCTTGTCCAAGGCCGGCCAGCGCTTCTGGCTCTGACCTCTCGGTGCCATCATCTCCTTCAGCACTGACCGTTGAGCACAAATATGCCTCTGAAGGTACTTTCTCTGAACCAAAGTCCAGGTTTCTTAAATTGTCGGAACGGTCAAAATATTCGGCACTAGTGTTCTTTGGTTCCTTCTACACAGAATACATCTACAGTTTAGAGCCTTAGTTCTATGGCTCCGACCATCTCTACAGCTCTGGCTTCAGTGCTGTCTGTTTCACCCATGGTGCAACAGAAGGTACCGAAGCCAACCATAATTTTGGGACCTGGGTCTACTTGCCTTCAGTAGATCCCTTCCTTGGACAATTGCCCAGTCCATTTCATAGAGAGACTGGAGTCTCCTTCAGCCCTTTTCAGTGCGCTCCACCAGAAGTCTTTCAGAACTGGATGTTAGGTTGGTGTACCAGATCTTTGTAGCCCCGGGGTCTTTCCTGTACTGTTGAGCCCACTCTCCTTTCTGGAGCAGTTTTTTCTCGGACTACACTCAATTACTCTCCTCTTCTAACCTCATCTGGTTTCAGAGCCTTTGGCTCTGACCACCCAGGTCCCTGTGACTTCAGTGCTGACAACCTTCGCGCTAGGTCTGGCTTTGGCCCCCTCTGCCATCTGCACCATCAGGGCCCCAGGACCACATCTTCGCCATTGAGCACGGGGTTCATGTCTGTTCGAACATTTTTATAGAGCCATCCATATCCCTTATGGCTACAGCAGCAGTGGACCCTTCCTCATTTCTGGTCTGCCAGGTGGAACTCTCTGGGAGGAGTGTGGCCCCAGTTTTGAGTTTCTGTCTTTGTTCTGGGCTCCCATCCTTCCTCAGTGAGGCCTGCCTTTCAGGCTATGGAAAGCATTTTGGGCATTGCATCGTATGTGGCTCCTGGGTTACCCCAGGCTCTTCAGGCATCAGCACCCCCCCCCGGACAGCATGCATCACTATCGCAAGACTTGCTTTTTAAAGATACCCACCTCTTTCGAGTCCTCCTCAGGTGCTCCCACTGAGGAGCCCCCTCAGAAGAGCGTGCAAGAAGTGGTTTCTCTGGAAGAATCAGTCACAGAGGACACCAATTTTGATGAAGGGGAGGGTTCCTCATGATCACCCCTGGAAGATGTCTCTTTCGGAGACTTTCTGGAGATCCTGGAACAGATGGATGGTTGGAAGCCCAAAGACCCATCCTTAGAAGAATCTGTGTACTTTCAGGCCATACTGCTAGAGAGGACCAACCCCACTGGGATAAGGGCTTCATAGTCAATGCCATGGTGGTAGCGGCAGCCACTAAGAACTTGCCAAAGTTGAACTGCCCCCTCCCTGAACAGAGAGTCCAGGGAGATGGACAGATTTGGGAAGCAGGTCTGAGTCCTCTATCTTCTCCATCAGGTCCTTTTAACTTCTTGGTACATTTTCAAAAAACTCCAATGGGATCTAGTAAAGTTTGTCTGATACCCTGGTGGGAGCTTTGGCTGAGGGGGTCCGGGAAAAGGTAGCCTCCCAAGTATCTACCTTGGAGTCTACATATCTCTTTCATGAGGCTTATTGCACATGTCGCCGAAGAGGTGACCAGGTCAGCAGCTTCAGGCGTTGCAAAACGATGTGCTTGGATGTGCCTGTGTGAGTTTGCGGAACCATTCAAATCTTCCTTTGTCAGTGCCCCCTTTGAAGGGTGCTCCTTGTTTTGGTCTCAAAGTTAAGGAAACTCTGTCCAGGTGTATGAAGGATGGAAAGACTTTGTCTGCTGTGGGTGTACATTTTTCCACTCAACAATGCTATTCCAGGAATCAAGAGTGGTAAAATGTGGTTCAAAAGATCCCAGAAGCTTTTCCAGGACACATGTGGCATGGACTCCCTTCAGGACAGGGGGGGAATTACAGTGGAAGATTCTGCCGCAGAGGCATTTGTGGTTGGCAGAATAAAGGTTCCACCGATTTTAGTTTTCCAGTCAACCCTATCATTCTCCTGAAGGGAGACCAGATTGCTTACCTCTTAAGTAGTCGGGGGAAGATTTTCCTTGCACCCAAACACCTGTTGATACATAACCACCGATGCTTGGGTGCTAAGGATAATTACCAAGAGGTTATCTAATTCCATTCACCCTTTTTCTGAGAACCCTTGCAAAACGACATTCCACCCAGTCAGAGAATTCAAGCCGCTAGAAAGTCATCCAAGACCCTTGCAAAACGACATTCCACCCAGTCAGAGAATTCAAGCCGCTAGAAAGTCATCCAAGAAGTCCCACCAGACCAGTTAGAATCTGTTAACTGCAGGGGGGGACTGTAGACTAATTTTGAATCTCAGTATTCTAAATGAATTTGTCCAGCAAGCAAAATTCTGGATGGTCACGGTTCAGTCTGTTCTCCCTTTCTTAGAGAAAGATGATTGGATGTGCTCCATTGATTTTAAAGACTTGTATTGCCACATAAAAGTGGACAAACGCCTGAAAGTTTCTCCACTTCTGAATAGGAGGCAGTCATTTCCAGTTCAGGATGCTGCCCTTTGGTCTCACCATAGCCCGCAGGGTGTTCACCAAATGCATGGCAGCGGTCACAGCTCACTTGAGGCTGCACAGATCCTTGCCTAGACAACTGGATCCTCTCTGCTCCCTCCAGGCATCTACTGCAACAGACTACAAACTTCATACTGGATCTGTCCTGCCAGTTGGGGCTTAACAGTAAACGCTGCAAAATCCCAGTTAACTCCCCCCAAGAAATGGAATTCATTGGAGCTTTTCTCAATACTTCTTGCATTGCGTCACTTCC
>NC_056725.1:154770354-154792854 GCF_019279795.1 Protopterus annectens | reverse complement strand
TGCACTGTGGAGGCAGTTGGGGACACTTCGCCTTATATACTTTAAATCTGGCAAACCGCAGCTTCCAGTTCATAGTGATTAAGGATGATCAGTTCATAGTGGTCAAGGATGATCAGCAGAGGCTATTCTGCATCCCACAAAGAAAAGATTAAAGATTCTTGATACTGTACTTTGATGTTCATCGTGCATACAGCTGCAGTCATAACAGATGGGTTCTCCTGCCGTCAGGCGGGTTCTCGGTCGGCAGAATTCCAAAGTCTAGGTCTGGTGTCTGTTGTCGTCGCTTCTTCCCTGACGTCAGTGCAACAGGGGTATAAAAGAACAGCCAACGCCATTTTCTTCAGTCTTTCTTGCCGCGCGGTGCCCGAAGCAGAAGCAGTTCGCAAGTGCCGGTCAGCCAGCTCCTGAAATTACGAAAATTTTGCAACCAAAGTCTTCTTGAAAGCTAAGTACCCCGTTGGAGAAACTTTTCTTGCCTCAGACCAATGTTAGACAAAGTTCATAATTGTATTTCATGTGGGAAGCAAATACCGCATAAGGATTTCCATTCCCTCTGTATTCCTTGTTTAGGCCCAGACCACGACGTCTCGGTCTGTCGCTTTTGTGCTACTTTCAACAAACGCACCATTAAGCGTGGGGCGGAGTTCGCCCAGCATTATTTTGGCAAAACATTTAACTATATCATGTCGTCGGATACTCTGACTCCAGTTTTGAAGCGCAAAGATAAGGACTGACGCACGAGGTCCGCGGCCTCTACAGACACCACGCCAAAGCAGACTGCACATGGTCCGGTTCTCAGCGAGGCGCCTACGCAGCCCCTGACTACCGATGACACTTCATTGGTGGTGTCTCCTGTGCCCGAGGTCGCAGGCTTCTCGGCCCACACCCAGACTACAGATACCGAAGCCACTCTGGGCGGTGAATCTCAAAATGTGGACAGGTCTACCTCTTCTCAAGGTGTCTTCAGACCTTCCTCTTCTTTTTCCATCAAGGCTTTCACTAAGTCTAAAGCAGCCATGCATTCTAAGAGACAAGCTGCACAGGGCCCATCTCCAGGCCCCATGCCTAAAAAACAGATGCTTAAAATGGCTGAGGATTTAATTACTCTTATCAGGGGTTCTCAACCCCCCCCCCCCGGACAAAAGGCCCAGAGTGGAGGAAGAATCCCCCTCTGATCAGGGCTCCATTATATCAGAGCACTCTGAACAGGAACATTCTTACTCCCCTTTTGAAGACTGATGCAGAGGAGTCCATTCCCCCTCTGTATCCCCCCCCCCAGAGGATTACTCATTTGGGGAAACTTTGCATACCTTAAGGGAACACTTCCAATGGGAAGGCCAAGATTATTCAGATTCCAAGAAAAGGCTTAGGGAATTTCTCTTGCTACCTCAGCACAGGCCTCTGGCTATACCTCTTGTCTTGGACATACTAGATG
Source organism: Protopterus annectens (assembly GCF_019279795.1). Classification (NCBI taxonomy): domain Eukaryota; kingdom Metazoa; phylum Chordata; order Ceratodontiformes; family Protopteridae; genus Protopterus; species Protopterus annectens. The sequence goes on along the minus strand of NC_056725.1, from coordinate 154,791,419 downwards.
ATGTGTACTCGGAGGCCTGCCTTAACCCGGATTCTCTACCTCCAGCCCCAGTCAAGCCTGACAGGTACTACAGGGTTCCTGACTCTCACCAATTTCTATACAAAAGCCATGCTGCTGACCCAGAAACCATCTCACAGGGCCCCAAGGGAATTAAGGCCTCCACTGCTAAAAAATCCATTGCCTTCCGAGAGAGATTCCAGATCCTTAGAAAGGTGGGGGAAAAAGGTATATACCTCTGCCACCTTAACCATGAGGACATTAAACTGTCAGTTTCATATGCTAAAGTACCAACAGTTTGTTATCACAATTGAGAAGTAAAATGTCACAACCTGAACAACCAGACTTGAAGGAGTTGCAGGATTTGATGCATAGTGCAGAACAAGTGGGTAAACATACCTTACAATGTGGTTTTGATGCTCTAGAGGCCTCATGTAGAGCTGCTGTTACAGTATCGGTCATACGTAGACATGCCTGGCTCAAGGAACAAACCTTACCAGATCATGTCAAAGCCAAATTACTAGATGCCCCTCTACAAAAGGATGTACTATTTGGTGCTAATGCTGAGGAGGTATTAAGGAAAATGGAGGAAAAGGCTAAATCAATGCAAACGGTGAGATTTTCCACAGGTACAACCCCCACGTTTCAGTAGAAATTGGCCTTCCAAAAATTGGTCCTTTCCAGCCACGGACAGACCCCAAAGAGGTAGATACAGGCGCCCGAGGGGCAGAGGGCAATCCCAGGGATCGTTTAGAGGCAGACAATGGCAAGCTCCTACACAGAGGTGGTGAGGATAACTCGCAACCATTCAGAAAACAAGTCCAATGACTTTCCCCTTTGCATGCCAAGCAAGACTCAAATGGCAGCACCCTTGGGTGGAAAACTGGCATTATTTTCAAAAAATTGGCATATTGTCACAAGACAAATGGATCCTGGACATTATAAACAGAGGCTACAGATTCCATTTTCACACCCTTCCAAAAATGAGAGGCATGCCAAACCTGCCACACAATCAAAGGGCAGAGGCACAAAGACAAATTTCAGATCTCATAGACATGAAAGCTATTCAAGAGGTACCTACGCACGAACAAGGTCAAGGTTTTTATTCCAGACTATTCCTGGTACCAAGGAAGGGAAAAGATTGGAGACCTATTTTGGACCTATCCATACTAAACACATTTCTACTCGTACCAAAATTCAAGATGCTCACTCTACAGCAGCTTCTTCCCATGCCGGGCAAGGAGTCTTGGCTGGTAACATTGGACCTCAAGGAGGCATACCTGCATGTGCCAATCAGACAAAATTGCAGAAGTTACCTCAGATTTCTTGCAGGTTCAACCCATTATCAATTCTCTGCATTGCCCTTTGGCTTATCTACTGTGCCCAGAGTATTCACGAAATGCCTGGCATCAGTAATTGCCTACTGCAGACTTCAGGGGGATACAAATATACCCCTATTTGGACGACTGCCTGATCCAAGTGGGCAGCAAGCACATCTTCTGAAACATCTGGCTTATGTAATGTTGTTGAATTCTCTGGGATACACAGTCAACAAAAAGAAATCAAGGCTAATACCCTCTCGGAAAATAATTTTCCTGGGTGCCAACTTGGACACAAACACCCAGATGGCCTACCTCACGCCAGAGAAGCAGGGGCAACTAAATACTTCAAAACACTAGCAAACTGCACCAGGCTGACTGCAAGGAAAATCCTGCAAGCTCTGGGATTCATGGCATCTTGCATCTTACTAATCCCATGTGCAAAGCTGCATATGAGGAAACTCCAATGGTACCTGAAAAACCTATGGTCTCAACACAGCCACAGTTTGGAAACAATAATACCACTAATTCCATGTCTTCAAAAGAAATTTCTGTGGTGGGCTCAAGCATGCCAAACAAACACAGGTCTCCCATTCAGCAAGCCTCAAGCAAATCAAGTCATCACAACAGACGCCTCGGACTATGCCTGGGGGGGTGCACATGACATATCGGTGCATTCAGGGCAAATGGTCCCAAAAAGAAAAGCACCTTCACATCAATCAAAAGGAAATGCTAGCAGTAATAAATGCTATTCTAGCTTTCAAAGACCTTCTGCAACCAGGTCGGCTATTGATAAGGACAGACAACACCACAGTAGTGTGGTACATACACAAACTGGGAGGAACCCATTCATACCCCCTATGCAGACTGGCCATGTCACTTTGGAACATGGCCCTGGACTTACAAATCTAACTACAAGCACAGTACTTGCCAGGCAAGGAAAACACGCTGGCAGACAACCTAAGCAGAAATATGACAGATCCACACGAATGGAAGTTGCATCCTCATGTTTTTACAGAGATAATTCAAGCATGGGGAAGGCCAGACATGGATCTCTTTGCTTCCCACAAAAATCACCAATTGGCAAAATTCTGCTCAAGGATTTTTCATCCAAAGGCCTGGAGAGTGGACGCTTTCTCTTTCAGTTGGAGATCAATGACAGTTTATGCCTTCCCACCTCTTCCTCTGCTGCCCCAAAGTTCTAGTAAAAACCAGAGCAGACAGACCAAAGATGATTCTCATTGCTCCAGACTGGCCAAGACAACACTGGTACCCACTCCTGAGGAGCCTGACGCAATCCCCACCATGGACCCTGCCTCTAATGCCTCTTCTGACTCGGCACAGCTTCAAAACTCTTCACAGTCAGCTAAAAACACTCAGTCTAGCCGCATGGAAGATTCCTTAGCATCACAACAGACCCTACTCTCCAAGGAGGTGCAGGATGTCATTTTGGAGGCCAAAAGGCCGTCTACTAGAAAAGCTTACTCCGCAAAATGGAAACTGTTTTGTGTCTGGAATGAGAAAAAGGGGCAGGATCCTGGAAAACTGAAATTACCTCAAATATTACAGTATCTAGCTGAACTGCTAAGCAGTGGACTTTCATTCTCCTCCATCAAAATCCATTTCTGCAGAATACAACACTGATCCACCCTTATTCTCTCACCTCCTCTTAAGACAGTTCCTCAGAAGGGCTAAGAATCTAAAACCCCCAAGGAAACTACCTGCTTGGGATCTCAATTTCATTCTAGAAAATATGACCTTGCCTCCTTTTGAGCCAGCTGCCTCATCAGATTTGCAATATTTGTCCTGGAAAACAGCTTTCCTTCTGGCTATTACCTCAGCTCGTAGGGTATCGGAACTACAAGCTCTCATGGCTGTGCAGCCTTTTATCATCTTCCATCAGGACAGAGTTTCCTTACGAACCAACCCGTCCTTTATGCCAAAAGTGGTATCCAGGGTAGCTTTGAATCCGGCTATACACCTACCTACCTTTTTATCCTAATCCTCAAAACAAAGGGGAGAGATTACTACATTCCTTGGACATTCACAGACAACTGCGTTATTATTTGGACAGAACAAAGCCTTTCAGAAAATCAGAACAGCTCTTTGTGTCCTATGCTATAGGAGCTCAAGGAAAGCCAATTTCCAAACAGACAATCTCAAAATGGATAGTCCACTGCATACGCTTTTGCTATTCTTTTCATGGCAAAACTGTACCTACAGGCATCAGATCTCACTCCACAAGGGCCACGGCTACCTCTGCAGCTTTTCTCTGAGGAGTTCCTACCAAAGATATTTTGGAAGCAGCCACTTGGAGTTCTGTGCATACCTTCTCCAAGCACTACCACCTTCCACTATACTCCAAATCTAGAGCGGGCTTTGCCACTGCAGTCTTGCAGGGCATTCTGGCTCCTCCTAGTTCCACCTAGTGCCTACCACCCCTTTGTTAGCTTTGGGATTCTACCCATCTGTTATGACTGCAGCTGTATGCACGATGAACATAGTACAGTTTTGTATCTACCATAAATGTAGATGTTAGAGTGCTAATACAGCTGCAGTCCAGGTTTCCCTCCCTCCTTCCCCTCTTGGGACAGGCCTATTGGCTAACATCTCCTCATGCAACCTGATTGGGGTATTCATTCTTGATGTATTTGCTTGCACTACTGTATTTTGATTATATGGCATTGCTTTATTACACAAATTTATGTATTGCCTTCCTTCTGGGGGCACCTGACATCTGGGGCAAGAAAAACTGAAGAAAATGGCATCGGCTGGTTCTTTTATACCCCTGTCGCACTGACGTCAGGGAAGAAGCGACAACAACCGACTCCAGACCTAGACTTTGGAATTCGGCCGACCTAGGACCCGCCTGACGGCAGGAGAACCCATCTGTTATGACTGCAGCTGTATTAGCACGCTAACATCTACATTTATGGTGGGTACAAAACTGTACTTTTGGAATCTGCAGCAACAGAAGTTTCAAGTTCGCTAGAAAAGTCGGCCAACAGGTCCCTCCAGACCATTTAGAATCTAGAGGCTATTGCAAGTTCACTTTAGTCCCAAAGACGACAGATTTCAGGCCAATATTGGACCTCACTGACCTCAACCAATTTGTCAAACAGCCCAAATTCTGGATTCTCGTGTATAGTCCATACTGCCTGTCATGAAGGGCAATTCGATGTGTTGTGTAGAACTCCATGACTCCCATCACATTAAGATCCGATGGCAGTCCAGGAGATTCCTTATTTTCTGGCTGGGAGCCAATCATTACCATTTTAGAGCACTGCTGTTTTGGTCTCATCACAGCACCCCTGGGTGTTCAAGATTATGGCAGTGACAGCTCACCTACGGCTGCAGAATATCCAGTTTTTCCCATGTCTAGATGATAGCTTGTAATTGCTATTTCCAAAGATCTACTTTTACAAACATAGATTCCTGTAAGTTTTACAGACCAGTTGGAATAAGTCATACAAAGAACAAATCCCCCCCCCACACACACACACACACACACACACACACACACACACACACACACACACACACACACTGCACAGAATTCATTGGATGCCAGATGCAGTATGAAACTTCCAACTGCTAGAGTCTGGATGTAAAGACTGGTAGCTTTTCAAGTAGTTTGGGGGGGGGGGGCATTTCAGAGGGAAGACAGTTTGAGACTTGTTCACTTGTAGAGGCCACACTTATCATTGTCTTGGGGATGACAGCAGTCTTGATAGTGTTGCAGACATTTCTGGACTTGCAGACATTTCTGGACTTCCTACCAAAGTGTGTGATTTCAATCCAGATGTTCCATACCACGGCTGCATTGTACATAAGCATATAAGATGGAACGCGTTCATAGTCTCTGCCTGGAGGCTGTGCAGTCCTGGCAATGGGCGATGTCTTCCTGTTATTTTTCTGGCAACAGTGCATATTCCCGGGATGTAAAATGTACTAGTGGATAGACTGTACAGGTGTATCCTATTAACCTCATGAGTGGTCACAGTGACAAGAGAGATCTTCAACCACTGTGGCCAATCCTTGATGCAAATTCTGCCTCCTACCTAAACAACAAATGCAGCAGTTGCTCTGCCGTCATACCTCCACAGGGATAGTCACCAACCGATGCTGTAGTCCATATCTTTCCCCCATATCTCCTATATGCCTTTCCACTGATGCATCCTCCAACAAAATTCATGCAGCAAGCCACAAGGTGCAAGACCAAGGTGATGCTCATTGCCCCATTTCGACTCTGGCAGGTATGGTTCCACTTTTGGCTTAGTGGGCCCGCCTTGGGTGTTTGGTCCCATCCCAGATCTACAGAGTCACCCATCTGGATGGTCTCAACTGGATCTTCAGACCCTAATATTAACCACATGTTTTCTCCTATTTAACTATAGCCAGAAACACCAGGCTGTCTTCTGTTGGCCATGTGTTATTGTTGGTCTGTCTTTTTCCCAGTAAGGGGTCGCCACAGTGGAACTCCGGTCCGCTAATGATTGGCAGTAGATTTGTACAAAACGCTGAGGTGCCAGCTCGCATAACCTTCAACGAATGCATGCCCATTTATGCAAGCATGTTTTTCGAACGCTACCCAACCGTGGGGAGGACATGCAAACTCCACACAGAAGGCACTCCCAAGCCCAGCCGAGAATCAAACTGGAGAACCTCTTGCTGTAGTTGGCCATATAATATTTTCTCAGAATAAATTTTCTGTTCGGGTGTCCTCAAAAGGACTGTCATTTTTCGGCCCCTTTTCTGGCAATATTGGAATTTGTCAGAGCTTTTTTGGCAGGGCTCCAATTACTCTACCATATGTTCAGATGGTTGCTATTTCAGATTTTCATTTAGGACATAATGACTCCTCTATTGCTTTTGAGACCTCCCATTCGCATTCTGTTCCTCCTTTGGCTATTGCATTATTGCTTCAGTCATTGACATAAAAACCCTTTTGCGTCTGTGGCTTCATCTGACTTGGTTTCTTTTTTTGGAAGACTTTCTGCTTGCTAGACTAGTTTTGGAGTTCCAAGCGCTCATGCATGCCACCCTTTCTCATCTTCCACCAAGTTAGTGTCCTTGAGAACAAACCCTTCCCTTCTCCCGAAGGTGTCATTTGAAACCAGTTTGACTCTCTACATTGACTTGCGTATATTTTTTCTGAACTACTTGACCAAGGATGAACACATGCTTCAGACATTATATGTTCAGACAGTTTAGATTTTACTGACGCCACCTAAAAATATTGTAAAGTCAGACCCATTTGTTGTCTCCTTTTCCAAAACAAGAACATGCATCAGAAGTCATACTTTCTAAGTAGTTGGTGGATTGTGTTTTTGTTTATAAAACACTAGAGTTGTCTTTACATTTAAAACCTAAGGCTCAAACCAGTAGAACAGTTGCTACTTCTATAATTGCAGAGAGTTCCTCTTACTGATGTCTGTGCTGCAGCAACTTGGTCATCACTTCACACCTTTGTATGTCGTAAGTTGGATGTGCATTCTAGATCTCGGCCATCCTTTGGCACTGCCATCCTCAGGAATGTCCTTCCTTGAATCCACCCAAGTTTTTTTAGGCAGTTTGGGAATCTGCCCCAAACATTGAATCTGATTAAAATAGACATTAGATATGATAGTTTGGTATTTAGTATAATGCTATAGCCAGGTTGTTTCATTTTTGTTGGGTTCAACACCCCTCCCTCCTTCCCACTGCAAGACTACCATTTGGATCTTCTGGCGCTTGAACAGACCTCATCTAAGACCCTGTCATCACCTTTCCCAAGCGTGGAATGTTTAGGTCATTACTTCACACTCTAATTGTTCTTTACAATTAGAATAGTTGCCAGACTCTGAGGTAAATGAGATGGAAGGATGGTGTTATTGGTAGAGAATAAGTCAGTGTCTCTGATCCAAAGCTCTGGTAGGAGGTCTCTGATCCAAAGCTCTGGTAGGAGGTGTCAAGGTTAGTTTTGATAACCCAAACTTTTTGAATCAGATGAAAATGAGATGACATGGATTTGTACAGTAAGTACATATATTAGCATTCCCTGTACTGTCCCATCAAAAACCTCTGTTGCATAACTGGTCAGATGGATGAAATGCCCTTATTAATTGTAATATGCTAATTTAGATTGCAGTGCATGTATGAAGATCCCTTGTATGAGCAGATTGAAATATTGGTGACTGACTTGCACGACATCTTAAAATTGAGCTTTCACTAAATTAATGTGATTTTATTTGTTTTAAAGTTGCACATGCTCCTGTAGTACCTTTGCCAGCATTTTATCACTACTGCACCAAGACATTGCGTTGCACAGAACATAAACTCATTAAAAAAACTTTTACAGTTGTACATTTTTATGCTGATATGTTTGGTACTGTTGGTGATTGTTTCAGTTCTCTGCTGTGCTTTAGGAGTGTGTTCTAATTGTTTTTTGTTTTCTGTTCCAGAAATGTTGTGAGCAATTATATACCTCAGCCAGCGGTGAGTTGATCTGATTATATGATGAATTTAAAAACTTTGAAATGATTGAGCTGGTGGTGGGTTGGAGATGTTCTGCCAAGACTGTTGTCAGCAGTAGAGTTACAGAAAATAAAGTTGTAGTATTCATCATTTAAGTTGCACTGTTTTTCATCATTGTTTAAGACTGCTCTTTTGATTGCATAATTTGTTGTGTATGATGTCAAGTGGATGGTACTTGCATTCTGAACACTCCCCCCTCACTTCTGATCCCTAACTTTAAAAGAAAACTTGCTTTGAGATGCATTTGAAGCATTGCTGTTGTGTACTTGCAGGGACTATGACTCCTTGGTAGAACTTCTGTTTAAACATCTTTATTTAATCGCACTTTAACGAGAGACATTGGTAAGCATATATTAGAAAAGAAAATTAACTGTAATACAGCTTCCATTATTATGGTAATGGACAGTATAAGTTTCCTTTTTAACTTTCTATTGGAATTTCTTATATCAACCTGTCTGAAACGGTTATAAAAGCACAGGCTACCTTCTTTCCATTCAGTTCCAAATGAAGTATTGGTTAAGACTTGACCGTGTAATGCATCTAATGTTCATTTTTGTCATTGATGTTATTATGCAAAATTGTTTTATCCTGTCTTAACCTTTTTTATCCAAGGGGTAATAAGGTTAAGAAAGATGTACAATATAACAAGCCATGTGGAAAATGCATAGTTTGCAAGCATTTAGACACAGCAGGGTATTTTTTTCATCCGGACCAACACAAGTATGTGTTTGAGGTCTCTGCTACATGTGAAACAGCACATGTCATTTACTTGGCTTCCTGCCTGGTATGTCAAGATTTACATGGGCAAAACGGACAGGTAAGCTCACTGTTTCTAATGCTTTAGTTAAGCATGTGAAGGAGACTGATAATGGCCATAGTTTTAAGTTCATGCTTATTGGTAGGATTGTAGGAAAGTACTTGTGGTGGGGAAGTTAGAATCTTACAGAACTAGAGGCTAAATGGATTATTAGGTTGAGGGACTTTGGACATGGCCTGAATGATGAGTTTCGTATTCAACCCATGCTAAAAGCTAGACCCTTGGTAAAATGATGATGTAGTTGACATTGTATTCACTATTTAGTATTATTGTATATGTATTTCTAAAAATGTTTGTTACAGATTATTGAATTCAAATATTCAATCCTTCACTTTCATTTGAAATGTAATGTTTAGGAACTGCTATGCGTGTGTCACTTACTATAGAGATCATGTGATTTGTGTGTTGTAATTGCTTTCACTATTTAAGGAGTTTTATTTGGTTTATTACATCTGATGAAGCAGGCATACTACGAAGTGCTTATGTTTGAATTTTTTATGAAAATAAATGCATAAATGGAAGTTATTCTGGAATCCTTGGCTATTTTGTGTCCACTTTGTTTTGGATTATCAGACCCATACTTCTAGTTACATGTTGGCTGTTCTTTCTCAGGCCTGTCAACTGACTTCTGATTTTCCAGACTCTGAAGGTAAAACCTTCTGGTGCCCTTTCTGTTCATATGCTGCAGTATTCATAACATGAAAGTGTCTACTCCTAGGTTGGGCAAAATACCAAAGTTTGAATTCTGCTGTAAGGTACATGTGATGCCACACATCAGTTGGCATACTTTGTGTAAAGCGGGCATTGGCACATTCCTACCTCATAACTTTTCTGCCACCTGTCAGATTGCCAGCTCAGTTGTCGTTTGCCAGAGAAATCGCATTTGTGCTTCAGGTAAGTACCCCTTTGATGTTCTTCATCTCACATTGCTGCAGTCCTTACTCTTGGGTAGTCCGCTGTCCTCGGTCGGCCCGAATATCAAAGTATAAGGCTGACGTCGGTCAAGGCGCATTTGACTGACATCAGGACGTCAGGGTACAAATGCGCATGACCGACGTCATATCCTCAGTCTTTTTTGCCGCATGGTCCGATGCAGAAGCAGCGTTGCAAGTGCCGGTTGGCGTTGTGAAATTTTTCGAATTCGGAGTTTTAGACAGAGTCAAAGTTGGCTAAGTACCCCGTTGGGGAATATTTTAGTTTTTTCTTGCCTCAGTGGTTTACCGGATGTCAGAAAAAGTGAATAACTGTATTTCTTGTGGGAAACAGATACCACATAGAGATTATCATACTTTGTGTATTCCTTGTTTAGGGCCTGAGCACGACGTTGTTGGGTGTCGCTCTTGTGCTAGATTCAATAAGCGCACTATAAAGAGAAGGTTAGATTGTGCCAGGTTAGTCTTCGGGAAGCGGTGTAATTATAAAATGCCGTTGGATGCTCCGACGCCCGCTTCTTTGAAGAAGCGCAAGGACAAAGCTGCTAAGCCTAGGCTAGAAGAACCGTCTGTTCCGGACGCCGGTTCTTTAGAGGTGTCGGTGGAGCCGGTGGTTCCGCCGGAGGTTTCTTTGGAGGCCCAGGGAGAGACTTTGTTTTTGCAGGATGTGGCCTCTCAGGAGGCAGGTCAGGCCGAAGGGGCTTCTCAGGTTAATGTACTCCCCTCCCTTCCTAGGGTGGTTAGGCCCTCTCCTTCTGTTTCCAAGGCTTCTCCCAGAGGCAGGCCAGGTTTAGCTTCAGTTGGTGTCACCCCTAGTTCTTCAGGAACTGTGCCCAAGAAGCATATGCTTAAAATGGCAGAAGATTTGATTACTTTGATTAGAGGTTCTTTGCCCCCTCCTGATAAGAGACCTAGGGTGGAACCTGAGCTAGGGAGTTTTGAGCAGGCTTCGGATGTTTCAGAGTCTTGGCTGAAGACTTGCAGGAGTATTCTCCTTATTCTGATTCTGATGTGGATGATTCTACTCCTTCTGCTTCTCCTCCTGAGGATTTCTCTTTTTCAGAGACTCTTCATTCCATGAGGGAGCATTTTAAGTGGGAAGGTCAGGACATCTCTGATTCCAGGAAAAGGCTTAGGGAATTTTTGTTTTTACCCCAGCATAGGCCTTTGGCTATACCTCCTGTTCTGGATGTGGTGGAAGATGTGTTTGCAGAGGCTTCTCTTAATCCTGATTCTTTGCCTCCTGCTCCTGTTAAACCGGATAGGTATTACAGGGTGCCTGAAGCTCATAAGTATCTTTTTAAGAGTCCTAGGGCAGACCCAGAAACTATTAGTCAGGGGCCTAAAGGTGTTAAGGCTTCTGTTGTCAAAAATCCGGTTCCTCCAGATAAAGAGGCCAGGGCTTTGGATAGATGGGGAAAGAAAGTTTATACTTCCTCCACCCTAGCTATGAGGGCTTTGAATTGCCAGTTTCACATGTTGAAATACCAAAACTACCTCCTTTCACAATTGAAGTCTAAGGTAGATGCTCTGGCGGAAGGTATTGAGTGTAAAGAGTTACGAGATTTAGTACATGTTTCTGAACAGGTGGGTAAGCATTCTTTGCAATGTGGTTTTGATGCTGTACAGGCCTCGTCTAGGGTGGCTGCCACTGGGTCAGTTCTTCGCAGGCACGCCTGGCTGAGGGATCAGAATTTATCTGACCATGTTAAGACAAGGATTTTAGATGCTCCTTTACAATCTGATGTGTTTGGTTCTCCTGTTGAGGCAGTCTTAAAGAAAATGGACGACAAGGCTAAGTCTATGCAGACTGTTAAAGATTTTTTGCAGGTTCAGCCTCCGAAGTTTAGTAGAAATTGGCCTACCAAGGGGTGGACGTATCCTTCTTATGATTCCCAGTCTAGGGGTAGGTCTAGACGTGGTAGGGGCAGAGCTCAGGGCTCTTTCAGGCCTAGAACAGGGAGTTCACCTGCACAGTCTTCGGGTGAGGGCAGGGGTCAGCCCTTTCGTAAACAGACCCAATGACTTACCTTTTCAGCTGCCAGAGCCTTCTCGTCTGGCAGCACCTTTGGGAGGAAGGTTGGCACTCTTCAAGAAAAATTTGAGTTTAATTACCCAAGACAGATGGGTATTGGATATCATACACCACGGTTACAGGTTTTATTTCCATACCTTGCCTCCTTTCAAAGGCATGCCAGACGTTCTTCCTCAGCAAAGAATAGAGGCTCACAAACAAATTTCTCTGTTACTTCAAATAGGGGCCATACAGCCGGTCCCCATGCCAGAAGTGGGCCTAGGATTTTATTCTCGCCTGTTCCTAGTACCAAAGAAAGGGAACACGTGGAGACCAATTTTGGATTTATCTACCCTCAACACTTATCTGGACATTCCCAAGTTCAAAATGTTGACGTTACAACAGCTTTTACCTCTTCTGGGCAAAGATCATTGGATGGTAACTTTGGATCTCAAGGAGGCTTACCTTCATGTTCCTATCAGACTGAGTTGCAGGAAGTATCTGCGTTGGCTGGGACTTCTCATTATCAGTTCTCTGCATTGCCCTTTGGCTTATCTACTGCCCAGAGTGTTCACGAAAGTTCTGGCTCCAGTGATAGCTTTCCTCAGGCTAAAAGGAATACAGATCTATCCTTATTTGGACGATTGCCTGATTCTGGCTCAAGGAAGGGACGAGCTTCATCATTTGGAATATGTGATAGCAGTGCTAAGATGCCTGGGGTATTCTGTGAACGAAATAAAGTCCAGTCTAGTACCCTCTCAGGACATGTGCTTTCTGGGTGTAAGACTGAATACAGCATCCCAGATGGCCTTTGACCCCGGACAAACAAAAGAATCTTTCCCTTTACTTTCATCAATTGTCTCATCAGTCCAGGCTGACTGCAAGGACAGTCCTTCAAGCCTTAGGGTTCATGGCATCTTGTATTCTGGTGCTTCCCAATGCCAAACTGCATATGAGGAAGTTACAATGGTATCTCAAAAATGTATGGACACAGCACTGCCAGGATCTGGACACTGTCATTCAAATAATACCTTGCATTCAAAAGGAATTGTTGTGGTGGGCTCAGGAATGTCACCTAAACAAGGGACTCTCTGTGACCCGGCCAGAGGCGAGTCAGATTCTAACGACAGATGCCTCAGACAAAGCTTGGGGAGCTCATCTGAATGGAAAATGGATACAAGACAAGTGGCCTGCCAGACTACAACATCTACATATCAACCTGAAGGAGATGTTAGCAGTCCAGTTTGCTTTAATAGCTTTCAAGGATTTACTTCTTCCAGGGCAGGTGTTGATTCTAACAGACAACACAACTGTCATGTGGTACATCAACAAGCAAGGGGGAACACATTCTTATTCTCTATGCAGGCAAGCAATGATTTTGTGGGAGACTGCTCTCAGTTTACAGCTAAATCTTCAGGCAAGGTTTCTGCCGGGAGCACAGAACTCCTTGGCAGATGTGTTGAGCAGACGAATTATGGATCCCCACGAGTGGAAATTGGATCCTCATGTATTTCAGAAATTGACAGTGTCATGGGGAACTCCAGCCATAGATCTGTTCGCTTCTCCACTAAACCACCAGCTGCCAAAGTTTTGCACGAAAAGGTTTCATCCCACAGCTTGGAAAGTGGATGCTCTTTCTTTCAGTTGGAGCAATCTTCATGTGTATGCCTTTCCACCTCTGCCTCTCCTCCCAAAGGTACTACTAAAGGCCAGACAGGACAAGCCAAGGATGATTTTGATAGCTCCAGATTGGCCTCGACAGCATTGGTACCCATTACTGAGAAGCCTGGTACGGAGCCTCCATGGCCTTTGCCTTCGATTCCACACCTGTTGTCTCAGGAGGACAGTCATTTGCTCAATGTCAAGCTTCACTCTCTTCACCTAACAGCCTGGCATATTCTGTTTTGAACCATAGTGGGTCTCAACTTCCACAGCAAGTTTTGAATGTTATTTTGGAAGCTAGACGGCCTAGTACAAGGAAAGTGTACGCAGATAAATGGAAGAGATTTTTATTTTGGAGTGCAGCAAAGGATTTTGATGTTTCTGAGCCTAATTTAAGTGTGGCTCTTCAATATCTTACTGAGTTACTGGACAAAGGTTTGTCCTTCTCTTCTATTAAGGTTCATGCTGCAGCAATTTCGGCTCACTATGATTGTGACCCACCATTGTTTTCTCATCCTTTGTTCAAGCAATTTCTTAGAGGGGCAAAGAATACAAGACCCCGTAGAGCTCCTACTCCTGCTTGGGATCTCAATTTTGTGTTGGAGAAACTCACTCTACAACCTTTTGAGCCTGCAGCTACTACAGAGTTGAAATATTTATCATGGAAGACTGCTTTTTTGTTGGCCATTACCTCTGCAAGAAGGGTTTCTGAGTTGCCGGCCCTTATGGCGGTTGAGCCTTTCTTAATTTTCCATAAGGATAGGGTATCTTTATGTACTAATCCTTCCTTTATGCCTAAAGTGGTTTCTAGTGTGGCTTTAAACCAAACTATTCATTTGCCTACTTTTTATGCAAATCCCCAAAATAGAGGGGAAAAGATTTTGCACACTTTAGATGTACACAGGCAGTTGAGATATTATTTGGACAGAACTAAAGGGTTCAGGCAGTCTCAGCAGTTATTTGTTTCTTTTGCTTTGAGTTCTCAGGGCAAGCCTGTGTCAAAACAAACTATTTCTAAGTGGATTGGTTTTTGCATTGCTTTCTGTTATTCCCATCATGGCAAGGAGATTCCAGCTGGGATTAGGCCTCATTCCACTAGGGCTACTGCCACTTCGACAGCTTTTTTGAGGGGGGTGGCAACTAAGGATATTTTGGAGGCAGCTACTTGGAGTTCAGTGCATACTTTCTCTAGGCATTATCACCTTCCACTTTATTCTAAGTCTAGGGCTGGTTTTGCCACTGCTGTTTTGCAGGGCATTTTGGCAGCTCCTGCTTCCTTATAGTTTGGCCATCCTCCCTTTCCTCTGCTTTGGGATTCTACCCAAGTGTAAGGACTGCAGCAATGTGAGATGGAGAACATAGTACAGTTTTGTACCTACCATAAATGTAGATGTTCGAAGATCCACATTGCTGCAGTCCAATTTACCCTCCCTCCTTCCCCTCTGTAGTTAGAGGCGGTTGTGTGGGTTGGGTTGTCAATATGGTGTATATTGTATATATTGTACATATTTTTAGTGCTAGGATGGTTGGTTGTTTGCTGTCTTTTGGTTTTGACCTTTCTTTGTCGGGTCTTCTGACATCTGGGGCAAGAAAAGACTGAGGATATGTCGTCGGTCATGCCCATTTGTACCATGACGTCCTGATGTCAGTCAAATGCGCCTTGACCGACGTCAGCCTTATACTTTGATATTCGGGCCGACCGAGGACAGCGGACTACCCAAGTGTAAGGACTGCAGCAATGTGGATCTTCGAACATCTACATTTATGGTAGGTACAAAACTGTACTTTTTTTCTATTTCCTTTGGCTACTGTTTTTTTGTTCAGTACATGTCAGTGTGGAAGGCAGATTCCACATAGACTCCCATGAGCTCTGCGTGTTTTGTCTAGGCTTGGCTCACTATCGTACATCCTGCACCGTCTGTAAGGCCTTTGTTCCTAAAATCCTCCATAGCCATTTAGTGTCCCTTAGGTTATACTTGTCAGCACCTTAAGTGCTTGGCTCGAGACATGGAACTAACGTCAGGGCCCTTCAGAGGAGCCACAACTCGAGAAGGCCCGGCCTGACACTACGGCTGCTCCATTTATTTCAGGCATCCCTGCCAAGGCTCTGATGTAGGCCCGGAGGCTGCTGAGGAATCTATAGAGCCAACTTTGGGTACCACTGTGGAAGGAGTCAGGAAATCTGCAGGCACATCCCTGAGGGATTTACAGGCATCTGTTTTGGGCGCGGGGTGGGGGGGGGTGCATGGCTGGTTATCTCTGAAGGTCTGAGCAGGGTCACTCAGATTGTTGTACATGAAGATGTTCGTAAAGATGTTGTGGAATGCTGCTCAATGTCAGGCCCATCAACCTTTCACTGTTTTGCTCCTGAGGCTCCAAAGAAAAGGAAACTAAAAACGTTTCCCTGGTTCATCAGGACCAGGCTTCTGGTCTAACTCCTGACTGGCGGGTCTTTACCCAAGGCCTCTTTTCATGGCCCTCTGCCAGACTTCAGCCCCTTCTGTTGCTTCATAGGTAGGTACTACACTATTGGCCCTAGGGCCTATGTAAGCTTAGCCAAAAAAGGTACCCTGGCTTTTGCCACCCAAAAAAAATATTTTCCTGTGCCCCTGTTGAGCAGAGCCACAGAAATGATGCTAGGGTGAATTTCCTATTTCCCATCCAATCATCAAGATTTTTCTTTAAGTGCTAATGAGGAGCTTTGCTTGATATAGGTAGTTTGTTCCAGAGTATGGGAAGTCTCTGGGACAGGAATCTATCCCTCCAGCATGTTCTGTTTATTGTGGTGATGAGGTTTAGGTCCCTAGAGCGTGTAGCTCTGAGGGATTGGGATTTCTTTAAGTGGAGCATATCCAGCAGCTCTGGGTTTGACATAGCTTTGTTTGTTAGGCAGAGATCGCCTCTGAGTAGGCGATATGCAACAGAGTAACGTTGGAATTTTTTGAGACTGTCTGTGTAGGGCATCTGTTTTGAGGCCGGTAATTCTGAGTAATTTCTGTGGTCTTTCATGTTGTAGAGGTCTTGAGGTACATACCAAAAGGGGCGTTGTACACTCTCTCTAATGGGTCTAATGATTGACGAGTAGAGGGGAACAGTGACCTCCTTTTTTTTTTTGTTTTCCTGGATGAGAAACCTTTAGTGATGGTGTGCCACGTGGAAAGATTTCCTGATTCCTGTGGCGATTTGATTATCAAAGGAGAGACTACTGTCCACCTGTGTCCCAAGATTTATCACACTTTCAGTGTTAAGTAGACTACCGCCTATGTGGTAGTTCATGGGTGCAGAGTTTTTACCAAAGGGGACGACAATGCACTTTTTGGCTTTGAGCTTAAGGCCATGGTTTTAGCACCAGGAATCTGTTCCAGTGACATCCTTTTGTAGGATGTCCACATTGTTAGCAATTATGGCTCTTGGTTTGCAGTCATCTGCTAACTTAGCCAAAGACCTTCTGTATTGGCCTGTACTTCAGAGAAGTAAATACCAAACAGGAGAGAACCCAGGACTGAACCTTGTGGTACTCCCACTTGTCACTGATGTTGGATTTGGAGTCTGCTACTTTCACAGTGTGGGTTCTGTCAGTGAGCCAATTGGTAACTTATCTTGTGACATAGGGATTTATACCTAGTTTAGTGAGTTTATCTGTAATTTGAGAGTGCGGGATGGTGTTGAAAGCCTTGGCGAGATCTAGATGGGCTTTGTGAAGCACCTTGCCCTCGTCTACGGTTTTGGTGACTGCTTCAAAGAAATATATCAGGTTTAGGAGACATGATCTACCTTTTACAAACCCAAACTGGGTGGGGTCTAGAGTTTGGAGATACCAATCCTTTTTTTTTCTAAGTTCCATGATATGTTCCATGGCCTTGCAGACCAGGCTCGTCAGGCTAATGGGGTGGTAGTTCCCAGGGTCCATGGTGGCTCCCCCTTTGTGGAGTGGGATAGCAGTCGCTGTGCGCCTTTCAGTGGGCACAAAGTCTGAGGTGAGGCTATGATTGAACATGATATTTGGGTGCGGTGCCAGTTCGTTCTGTAGTTCGTGTGGATCGCAGCCTGGGATGTTGTCAGGTCCCATCGATGCTGTGTTCTTGGCTTTGGGGAGTGTTTTTTACCTATGCAGCCGTGTTTTACAGGAGCTTTGCTTTCTGCCGGTATAGAGATGGGCCCTTTAGGGGGGTGAGAGGGGGGTAAAGTTAGCACTGAACCTGTCTGCCAGGATGTTGACTATCAGTTTGTATATTTAATGCCATTGTGCTGTAAGTCAGAGCAGATCTGAATGTTGCCATTGAGATTTTTGACATGGGTATAGAATGTTTTGTGGTTATCTTTAGAATCAGTGGCAATTTAGTTTTCGTAACTAGCTTTGGGGGATTTATGAGGGATCTCCATTTCTTACTGAGGCTGATCAGGGAGTTTCTCCAGTCATGGGATTTTACTTTGCAACAGTTTTTCTTCTGTTCTAGAGTTTATGGCACTGGACTACCAGATTGGCTTCCTATTTTTTTGAGGATAACATCTTTGTTCTGTTGGGGATAGCACGATCCATGCACTCATGTAAGTGCTTATAAAGTGCATTTGTGTAGGATTCAGCAGTCATACTTCTATTGTCCGTTTGCATGGGTGTCGTGAAGTTTGCCACTTCTGTCTTAAGAAGCGTGAAGTTTGATTTGGAGAGAGTTTTTACGGTAGTTTCCCTAATGGGGGTGGGGGCGAGATGTGGGTGTCTAGTGTGATTTTTAGCTTGTGGTCTGATCTGACCAACGAGGAATTGACCTCTGGTGTGGAACACCAGTCGCCCATGTTGGTAATGACCAGGTCTAGGATATTGCTGCCCCCTGGTGGGGGTTTGGATAAGTTGATCCAAGGCACTGGAATTTATTAATTCCAGAAAATGTTGAGCAAGAGTTGGTACAGGAGTAGTTTTCCCAGTTAATGGTGGGGTAGTTGAAATCGCCCATTATTAGTGTTTTGGGTTGTACCCTAATATTTTCCAGTGCATCAAGAAATGATGAGTGGGAAGCCTGGGGCATGGTAGGGGATCTGTAGCAAGCTACAATTTGGATTGCTGTCTTGTCCAGAGTTATTTGCACTTAGATAATCTCGGATGCATTATGCTGGGCAGCTAGCCTGGAGGTGTGGATATTCTTAATGAATATGAACATGCCTCCACCTTTAGTGTTTCAGGCCAGGTTAGGTGGTCAAAAGGTGTGGTATGAATTATAGCCTGGTAATGCAGGGATGCTCCCTGGAGCCTTGAACCAGGTCTCTGTCACTGCACAGATGTCTCTGTTCTCCATTTTAAGGATCGTGTCTGAACGCATTTTGAGGTTTAGACTTTTAGCATAGAGTAGCATTACCCTCAGAATTTGCTTGCTTGTACCTGTTAAGGTGGTGAATTTGACATTTCACCAGCACTTTCTCCTTTTACTGCCCTGAAGAGGCCTTCAGAAGATGTCTCATCAGAGGAGGATATATCAGGGGATGAGTCTCTGGCTTACTCTACTCAAATTGTTTCTGTTATAGGAAATGCCTCCCCAGAGGAGGAATCTAATGGTACGGATTCCCCTAGGGAGGATATTTCCTTTGGGGAGGCCATCTTGAAGATGAAGGACTTTAAATGGGATTGTTGCCAGGTTTCTGATATTCAGTAGAGGTACTATGACCTCCTTCAGATGGACTTCCCTAATCCATGACCGCCTTCAGATGGACTTCCCTAATCCCATCAGCCATCCCTCCTTTCCTGCTGGCCTTCTTGGATGCTTTGCAGCTCCCAAGTGCCTAGACATATTTACAAGGTACCTGAGGATGTCAAATTAATTTTTAACGCATCCTCTGTTGATCCAGCTACTATTTCAGTGGCATCAGATAAAACTTCCAAGCTCTTCCCTGTCACTTCCCTCAGATAAGGAGAGCAAGGTCATGGAGAGACTGGGGGAAAAAGTGTACACCTCTGGGATCTTGGCCTTCAGGACAGTGAACTGTCAAATGCACATGGCCAAATATTCCCTGGCTGTTACAGCAGATGCAGTGAAACTCCTGTTAGAGTTCCCAGAATGTCCTTCATGGATGCATCTGCAGTCATAACAAGTGGGTTGTCCTGTCGTCAGGCAGCCCTGCAGTCGGCCGGATTCCAAAGTCCGGGTCCGGTCCGGCTGATGTCGCACTCCACCCGGCGTCATCTCTGTTGGTCTTCGGTATAAAGCATCAGCCGACGCCATTTTCCCCAGTCTTTCTTGCCGCGTGGCGCCCGAAGCAGAAGCTGTTCGCAAGTGCCGGTCGGTCGGATCCAGAGATTACTTCTACCGAATACTACTTCGAAGACTTCTAAAGCTAAGTACCCGTTGGGGACTCTTTCTTGCCTCAGCCGATGTCAGAAAAGTTAACAATTGTTTAACCTGTGGGAAACAAATACCTCATAAAGATTTCCACTCTTACTGTCTGCCTTGTTTAGGCCCAGCCCGACGTAGCAGCCTGTTCGCCTGTGCCTCCTTCAACCGAACGCTTAGGCGTCGGTCGGAGTTTGCAGAACAGTTTTTCGGTACTGATTTTGCGTACATTATGCCATCGGATCCTCCGACTACCCAATCTTCCAAAAAACGCAAAGATAAAGACCGACACTTCGCGGTCCGCGGTTTCGCCGAAACCACGGAAAAGCAAACGAGTGTCTCGGTTTCGGCGAAACCGAGAAAACTGATCAAAGTACAGCTGAACCTATTCTTACAACTGAGGCCCCTGCTACAACTCTTGAATCGACCTCAGAAATTTTACCCACTACGGTGGTTGACTTATCAGACACCATCCCCTTGGATGTCTCTACCCCAGCACGTGGTGCTGCTAGGCCTCCAGCAGCCATGTCCATTAAGGCCTTCGCCAGGGCTAAAGCTGCCAAGACTACTAAATCAGTGCCTGTTAAACCCACCACATCCAGGCCCTCTTCTAGTTCTCAAATGCTTTCTTTGGCAGAAGATTTAATTTCTTTAATTAGAGGATCTCAATCTCACCCAGACAGGGCCTCTCAGCCCCCAGAGAAGAGACCTAGGGCAGAGCCCCCTGAGCCAGTGTCTTCTGATGATTCTGCTGATGAACCAGAACATTACTGACCAGCCAGAGGCTCCCTTCTCCAATTTTGAAGATTCTGATGCTGAAGAATCCATTCCAGCTGCTTCCCCACCAGAAGAATTCTCCTTTGGGGAAACCTTGCATGCCATGCGAGAACAGTTCCAATGGCAGCAACAGGATTTTTCAGACTCCAGAAAAAGACTTAGGACCTTTCTGCACCTCCCACAGCACAGGCCCTTAGCTATACCTCCTGTTCTCTCTGTGGTGGATGATGCTTTCAATGATGTTTGCTCCGCTCCTGATTCTTTACCCTCAGCCCCTGCCAAACCAGACAGATTTTACAGGGTGCCAGATACTCATCACCACCTTTACAAGGCCCCACTTGCAGACCCAGAAACTATATCCCAGGGTCCCAAGGCAGTAGCAGCGACCACAGCTAAAACCCTATTCCTTCTGAAAGGGAAGCAAGGTCATTAGACAGATGGGGTAAAAGGTCTACACTTCAGCTACTCTCTCAGCTAGAGCTTTAAACTGTCAGTTTCACATGATACAATACCAAGAGTTTATGCTTGATCAGTTAACTAAAAAAGTAACCACTGATGAATCTCTTGATAAGAAATATGTATTAGAGATGGTAAATAACATACAACAGGTTAGCAACCATTCCTTAAAATGTGGCTATGATGCACTGGAGGCTTCATTTAGATCAGCCATGACAGGCGCAGTGATAAGAAGGCATGCACAAAAAAACAGGC